>NC_056747.1:150557048-150589548 GCF_019279795.1 Protopterus annectens
GAGACATTATAGAGGCCTTTGGGATCCTGCTACTGGATAATAGGGAATTCATGGGCTCAGACAAGAGATATGCTAACATGCTCTCTGGTGGTCAATGACATCAATGGGAGAGATGCTTAAAGTGGGAAATACAGAGAAGTCTACAGTGATGCTGCTGAAACTGAAGAGGTGACTGCAAGTGATGGCACTGAAATTAGTTCCAACATTGTGCTTGATACTGAAGACATCAGAGACAACAGAAAGGTCAACCCCAGCAAGAATGGCGTAAGTGCCAAAATACTCATTCCTGATGCATCATCGCCCAGTATTAGGACCAGTATCAAGTTACTGGCAGAGCTAACTCAGAACCAGTAACAATGTCAACAATCGAGTAGACGGCACCAAAAATTGCAGTCCCAAGCTGGTACGCAAGTCTCTGTTGCCATTCTATAAATTACATTTTCTTGTTTTGGTCTAAGAATGAATCAATGCTTAATTAATATGTTCAAGATTGAGGCCAAAGTCTTAGCTTTTTTTTTTGAATTTTCAAGTTGTATGTCCTACTGATAATATACATTTTTGTACCAGTCTGCAACATGATTCTTCTGGTAAATATTTGTAATTAAGAAAAACACAGCTAAATGCAATAATTAATTACCAGCATAGTAGTAGTTACATCCTTAAAGTACATATCGGAGGAATTATGGTCAGGTCTCTGATCTTAACCAACTTATTACATGTTCAACATAATGGATGTCAAGAAATTCACCTTAATAGTGGAGCAAAACTCAGATGAATCTTGACATCCATATTAAAAAATATATATACAATTAGTAGGTACGTGCAGAGAAACCAGAACCCAAATCTTTACAGTATGCGGAGCTTTAGCTGCCCTGATGTCCTACTAGCTGCAGAAAAAAATATGTACAAGTACAACATTTCACAGTCTTAAAAGCTGAAACACACTAAATGTTCTACACAGAAACTGCATCGTGTCACATTTTTTTTTCCGGTGAGGTAACTCAAAATGTTATTACAGCTTTCAATTCAAAAAAGTACTTTGAACACTATTTTTCCCAACTACCATGTGAGCTGTTGTGTGAAACATGATAAATGTACTCAAAGATACTCAACAAAAGTTGCTAAGGATCTTTGAAAGCTGCTCTGGAGCACTGTATAACCAGGTTATATTTCTGCAGATCTCAGAGCATAAATGGCACACACAATGCACTGCAGTATTTTAAAAATATGAAATAAGAGCTTCCTGGGCAGCCATGGTGGTGCAGCGGTTAGCATTGCCGCCTCACAGCAAGAGGTTCCCTGGTTCGATCCTCGGCTGGAATGCCTTCTGTGTGGAGTCTGCATGTCCTCCCTGTGGTCGCGCGTGTTTCCTCCGGGTGCTCCGGTTTCCTCCCACATCCCAAAGACATGCTGTAGGTGGACTGGGCACTCTAAATTGGCCCTAGGTGTGTGTGCCTTCTGTGGAAGGTTGGCACCGTGCTGGCAACTCAATACCATAAAACTCCACTGCCAATCATGAGCAGACAAGTGATCCACTGTGGTGACCCCTAACCGGGAAAAAGCCGAAAGAAGAAGAAATAAGAGCTTCCTGTGTAACTACTGATGAAACTTTTTTTTCTCTCACACCACTAATGTGCTTCATTTAATGGCAGATATAAAAAAGATAATGTTTTTTTTTTAATTCTAAAATATGATCACCTTTGTCATTCAGTAGACCCAAATTTATGAAGTTTAATAAATGTGTGCTTGTATTTACTGTACACTAAGCAGCTGTCCAATTAGTCAGTCTCTGTCATCGGGTGGCACCTTTAAAATGATGTCATAACAGGGAAAGAAGACATACTGAATTAAAAAGGATCTTGCAACGCCTCAAACAAGTACTGAGATTCTATAACGCTCTATGTTACTGAATCTCATTACCTATTCAGAGTACTGCCCAAACTCAACAGAGAACACAGATGTGCTGCACAGTCCAGCTGATATTCTCCAATCCAGCAATCCCACTTGTATATCAGACCTGACACTGCTGTCAAGGAGCCAGGTCTGCGGTACAGGTACAGCTACATGGTCACACGGCTGTCCAGTACAGGAGTTTAAATTGTAGGGCTGCCACACCTGCTTTCTCCCTGTCCAAGATAAGGATAAGCTTTGCAGGGTCATTACCCCACCAGGGAATTAAATCTAGTTTTGAAAACAGGAACGTGCAAGCCATCTCCAAAGTTGTTTGGAGGATAACTCATTACACTCCATAATACAGGAGTGCAATCCAAAGCTTCCACAACTCCTCACAAATATGCAGTACAGTTCCACCTCTATGTGGATTTCTGTACTGCAAGCAGCCTGGCTTCTCATCAGGTACTGCCTGTGATAATGTAGTCCCACATATAGGTAGAGCTGCCTCTCTAAGACATCCATTAATTGAAATGAATAGTTTTCAATCCAGAAGTAATCCACTCCATCTAAAACAAACACAATCACATTTAAATGTAGGTTATCACTGTGGCAATTCACACAACTCTAGCTTTCTTTCTGAAAGTAAATCAACCCATAGCTCTCCTGTAGCACTGACATACAATAACCTGGCTTGAATTTTATTATGGATAAATGTAGCTTATAAATGCCTGGCCCTCAATGTCCTATTTGGATGCAGGACTTCATTATTCTTTCGGGAAAATTTGGCTAGGCTTAGAAAGGTCCCTGGGTCATTAGCCTAGTAACAATTTATGAATCTATGACTGACAACACTCTATTACAATGTTGCCTGACTGTATACAAACCACCAATTTTGGTATTAAATTAGTGAGTTTTTATTATAATTAATTTATTGGTTCCTGCTGGTGGAAGAAGGTTACCAGGTTAGCTGTTTTGAAATGAACTTTAAAATACTCAGTAGAAAGTCCACCCAAGCACTATCCTGCACAAATGAAACTCCAAGCAGATATAATCACTCCTGCCCACAGTCACTCCTGTCAGAATCATGTTTAAGGACTTCTGCATAGCTTCTCTAGCCAGTCTGATTGAGATGGGTACCTTGAGAGAATGCAAGAATTGTCTCATGCTGTCTGATAATCATCTATTACTCAAACAGCATAACCAAGTGAGATAGAGATACATACATAAATGTCTTTGGAGGCAAAAATCTCACACAGTAAATTGAAGCACCAAAATCATCAGCAGTACACCAGAGACCACACTTCACACCAAGGCTATCACAATATACATAAATCCATCATATGCTGAAGTTCTAAAGATTAACTTGCCTAAACCTCAAAGACCTCAAAACACAACACAGGCACAAAGCATACTCAGCAAGTTAAGCCTACCTCCTCACATAGCACAGAGTGCTCCAAAGTTACAGATGTTGAGCCCGTAAGGCAGGCATCAACCCAAACAAACATTCTTGTTATAGATTACTCCATTATAAGACACCCAGGTTTATCTCTTATCAAGCTGAGCATGGAAAGAGGGATAGTTAGTTGATCACTTCATGTCAGGATCAGTCAGATCACACAGGGACTCAAGTCCTTGAACAAGTACCAGTATTACTCTGTCATAGTTCACGCTGGCATGAATGAGTTGGACTATATGAAGAGAAAGATGATGGAGCTCTCATACTACGTGCCCAAGACAAGTATAAAATTATCACTGAGCATTATTTTCCCTTTTCCAAGGATGATGCATCAATATCAGCAAACAAAAAAGGACTTCAATAATTGCCTTAGTTTTGGGTGTCATTCGAAAGGGGTCCTATATTTGTCAGTCTGGGAGGATATGACTGACAGACAATGCAGCTTTGCCAGGGCTGGCCTGCATCTGTTCCCTGTAGGGTTTTAATTACTGGCAAAGACATTGTCCACCCCCAGTGTATGTTTTTTTTTTTAGACAATGCCAGCATGATAATCCCACATAATGAAACAGAAAAGAAAAATATTAAGGTGTTACTCATCGGTGCTAGGAGCTCAAACAAGAAACTCCCCTCCCTACAAGCCCTTCTCACCCTGGAGGACATTGATGTTTGTGCAGAAACTGAGACCAGTTTTAAAGGGGAGAGCACTTCAGCTGTGCAGGGCTACAATGCCTTGCACATTTTTAGACCAGCTACTGCGCAGGAGAAGAAAAAAGGTGGAGGTGTCTCCATCTTAATCCAGATGAGACTCGCATCAAGGCTGGTAAAGCAGCATGATGCACTAGAATGTCATGTCCATATAACCATCAGAAAGGCCACATATCGTGTATTAGCTAACTACAGAACTCTATGACCCAAGAAAGGCACAATGCCCATCTACACAACTATAATCTCTCAATGTTAAACTCAATACCATTTTCCTAGGTGATCTAAACTACCCAACTTGAGACTGTGAAACCTACACTACCACCAATGTATAAACACAGATATCCCTGGATTTTGACAATACAAACCCCTTGGAAAGTACAGCTGTACAAGTAAACTTCCCATAACAGAAGATGATCGAATGATCACTGCTGCAGTAGTCTTAGCTATATGGATTATATCCTGAAAAGCCTCAGGGCACCTTTCGCATGCTCAAACAGGTAGCTGGAAAAGAGCTGCCTAAAAGCACATGTTTGAATGCGAAGCCCTTCAGAGCTTTTGTGACAACTGATAGATGGAGGACGAGCCCTGAAATATCATAATTAGGAGTAAAAATATATACATATACACACCTTGTTCATAATAAAAAAAAAAATGAAAAAGGGATTGAGGGAGGGAGCAGCTAATGCAGCAGGGATCATTCAAACAATGTAAGTTTACTTAACTGTACTATATTGGTTGACTGACAATTACTGGATATATTAAAAGTGATGTTTAATGTTTGCAGCTACAGTTGTGTTGGCACGATCTGTAACGCATGTTTGCAACTGAGGCTGTGTTGTTACGGTTTATTTTCATTTATATAAATGTAAGATTGCCTAGATCACACATGAAAATTTACTAAAAATGTTTTTTGTTTAAAAACCCAACTACACTATATTCATTATACTGATCATTGCTGCAGTAATCTTAGCTATATGGGTAGATTACCCTAACTTAGAACATTTGGGAGGTGGAGGTGGAAGGGGAAGGGTTCACGAACACATGTAGAATGGTTCTAGCAAAGTCTGGTCTCCACCTAGAAAACAAATTAAGCTTGCAGTGCTTTGTAAAAGTATGTACAGAGGGGCAAGTTGCTACTTCTGTAATACTTCTAGAATCCAGCCCTTTCCAAAAAGCTACAGATGAAGCCAAGGTCCTGACACAGTGGGTCTTGACCCTGTCTGCAATAGTTTTTCTATGGTGAGAACAAAAGATAATAGCTTGTGAGAGCCACAGGAGCAATAATCACATGCTTCTTCACACAGTGGATGTACTCACACAAGAACAAGGATGTTTGATACACCTTGATATCCATCAACCTTTGACCCAGTTTATCACTTCTTACCTTCACAAGGGATCAACAACTGATAGGAAGTGCTGATAGATTTTGTTCAGTCAAGATAGCACTCGAGCTGTCTGTGGACATCCAAGGTATGAAGTATCCTTTTGCTCTCATTTCTACATTCAGGAAAAAAACAGGGAGATGGATAGACTGGCCTAAAGTAAACTGGGATAGCACTTTAGGCATAAAAGAAGCCCTGTGTGTGGAAAATGAGATATGGCTGACTCACAATAAGAACATTTAAGTCAGATACTCTTCTTGCAGAGGTCACAGCAATCAGTAAAACAGTTTCCATGTTAAGAACCTCAAGTCAGCTAGATGAGCTTGGTTCAAATGGAGCAAGTGTTATTTTCTCCAACACAAAATTAAGATCCTAAGGAGGAAAGTAAAGTTGTGTACACTTACCATAAATGTACATGTTCGAGTATATTCACTGTTGCAGTCATTACATTTGGGTAACCCTGCTGGCAGGTTGCCCTCAGTCGGCCTGAATTCCAAAGTCCTGGGTCCTGCATCAGCTGCTGTCGCCCCTTCCCTGACATCAGGTCGTCAGGGGTATAAAAGATGCGGCCGACGACATTTTCTTTAGTTTTTCTTTCCCCAGATGTCAGGTGCCCCCTAAAAGGGTAGCCAAAATTTATATACATTATACACACACACAAATATATATATTTTTTTATATATATATATATATATATATATATATATATATTTATATAAAAATACATGCCCCAATATAAACTTTACCTTCATCTACAAGCAAATGGCACCCCACCTAAGTACCATGTTCAATCATAGCCTCACCTCAGGCTTTGTGCCTGCTAAATGGCGCACAACAATGGTTATCCCACTTCACAAGGGGGGAGCCACCACGGACCCCAGGAACTACCGCCCCATTAGCCTGACGAGCCTGGTCTGCAAGGCCATGGAACGTATCATCATGGAACTTATAAACAAAGATATTGGCAATCTCCAAACTCTGGATCCCACCCAGTTCGGGTTTGTAAAAGGCAGATCATGTCTCCTAAACCTGATAGACTTCTTTGAAGCAGTCACCAAAGCCGTAGACAAGAGTAAGGTGGTTCACACAGCCTATCTAGATCTTGCCAAGGCTTTTGACACCATCCCCCACTCTGGAATTATAGATAAACTCACTAAAATAGGTATAAATCCCTATGTCACAAGATGGGCTGCCAACTGGCTCACTGACAGAACCCACACTGTGAAAGTAGCATACTCCAAATCCAACTTCAGATCAGTGACAAGTGGAGTACCACAGGGTTCAGTCCTGGGTCCTCTCCTGTTTGTTATCTACTTCTCTGAAGTACAGGCTAACACAGAAGGTCTTTGGCTAACTAAGTTCGCAGATGACTGCAAACTAGGAGCCATAATCTAAACTCCTAACGATGTGGATATCCTACAAAAGGGCCTCACTGAGAGAGATGCCTGGTGTCAAAGCCATGGCCTCAAGCTCAATGCCAAAAAGTGCATTGTCATCCCCTTTGGTAAAATCTCTGTACCCATGAACTACAACATAGGCGGTAGTATACTTAACACTGAAAGTGTGATAAGAGACCTTGGGACACACGTGGACAGTAGTCTCTCCTTTGATAATCACATCGCCACAGTAGTCAGGAAATCCTTCTACGTGGTACACCTCATCACAAAAGGTTTCTCATCCAGAAAAAAAAAAAAGAGGTCAATGTTCCCCTCTACTAATCACTCATTAGACCCATTAGTACAATGCCCCTTTTGGTATGTACCTCACAAGACATCTACAACAACTAGAAAGGCCGCAGAAATACCTCACAAAGAAGATTACTGGCCTCAAACAGATGCCCTACGCAGACAGTCGCAAAAAACTCCAGCTTTACTCCGTCGCATATCGCCTACTCAGAGATGATCTCTGCCTAACATACAAAGCTATGTCAAACCCAGACCTGTTGGACATGCTCCACAAAGAAATTCCAATCCCTCCGAGCTACACGCTCTAGGGACCTAAACCTTGTCACCACAATAAACAGAACATGCCAGAGCGATAGATTCCTGTCCCAGAGACTTCCCATACTCTGGAATAAACTACCTATCTATATCAAACAAAGCTCCTCATTAGCACTCTTCAAGAAAAATCTTGATGATTGGATGGGAAATAAGAAATTCACCCCAGGGATCACCTCTGTGGCTCTGCTCGACAGTGGCACAGGAAAATAATTTTCTTGGGTGGCAAAAGCCAGGGTACCTTTTTGGCTGGGCTTGTATAGGCCCCAGGGCCGATAGCCTAGTACCTACCTATGAACCAAATACACCACATAGGTTGTATAAATCAGAGAAGGAAAGATAGGTTCCATCAGAAGAAAGGGGGATGGCAGGTGGGCAACCTGGACTGCAACAGTGAAAAGACTCGAACATCTACATTTACGCTAAGTGTACACAGCTGTACTATGTTCTTCATGTTTCACTGTTGCAGTCATTACATTTGGTAGAGTCCCAAAGCTATGGTTGGGAGGCTGGAGCAAAACCGCGTTAGGAGCGGCTATGAGGCCCTACAGAACTGCAGTGGCAAAGCCTGCCCTGGATTTAGAGTAGAGTGGCAGAGGATAGTGCTTTGTAAAGGTGTGCACTGAACTCCAAGTAGCAGCCTCTAAAATGTCCTTGGTTGGTACTCCCCTGAGAAAGGCTGCTGAAGTGGCTGCGGCTCTGGTTGAATGCGGTCCAATGCCCTTAGGCACTGGCTTGCCATGGTGTAAGTAGCAGAAACGAATGCAGTGGCCTATCCACTTTGAAATAGTCTGCTTTGAGATAGCCTTTCCTTGTGATCCTGCAGCATATGCCATTAGTAATTGCTCTGTCTTTCTGAAAACTTTGGTTCTATCCAAGTAGAATCTAAGCTGTCTGTGTACGTCCAAAGAATGCAGAATTCTCTCCCCCTTGTTCTGTGGATTTGGATAAAAAGTTGGCATATGACTAATTTGGTTAAGAGCCACACTGGACACCACCTTGGGCATAAATGTTGGGTTTGTCCTCAGTGAGACCCTGTCTGGATAAAAAATGATAAAAGGTTCCACAGCCATGAGTGCCTGTAGCTCTGAAACTCGTCTTGCAGAAGTTATTGCTTGGAGAAGCGCTGTCTTCCAAGATAAAAACTTTATATCAGCAGTAGCAGCTGGCTCAAAAGGAGGCAGGGTGAGTTTTTCCAAGACACAGTTGAGGTTCCATGCAGGCATTGGTGATCTCCTTGGAGGCCTTAAATTTTTGGGTCCTCTGAGGTGCTGCTTTAATAAGGGATGAGAAAAGATTGGTGGCTCTGTATTGTAATGAGCCAAAATGGCAGAGGCATGAATTTTAATAGATGAAAAAAAGACAGGCCTTTGTCCAGCATCTCAGTTAAGTATTGCAAAATCTGAGGAATATTTGGCACATCTGTACGAGTTCCTTGTGCCTGGTTGCAAGCACAGAATCTCTTCCATTTTCCAGCATAAGATTTTCTAGTACTAGGCCTTCTGGCCTCCAAAAGGACATCCATCACAGCTTTACTGAGAGGTGTGTTTTGTATGACTACATTATCCGCCATGCTGCCAGGTTTAAAGTCCTGAGTTGGCTGTGCAGGATCTGATTGTTTTGCTGGGACAGTGGATGAGGTATTTGAGGTAAGGTTCAAGCTGGGCATTGAGACAAGTTCTTTAGGATTGGAAACCAGTACTGGTGGGGCCAGTCTGGGGCAATCAGTATCATTTTTGGCTTCGTCTGTCTGACCTTTAGGAGTACCTTGGGGAGGAGAGGCAGTGGGGGAAAGGCATATACTGATAGGGCATCTACTTTCCATGC
Organism: Protopterus annectens; assembly: GCF_019279795.1. Classification (NCBI taxonomy): domain Eukaryota; kingdom Metazoa; phylum Chordata; order Ceratodontiformes; family Protopteridae; genus Protopterus; species Protopterus annectens. Next base: position 150,566,309 of record NC_056747.1, read on the forward strand.
TTGTCTGTGATAAGTCCTTGTGCAGAATCTTTTTAGTTGGTAATTGTGGGGGGAGGCAAATATATCTATGTCCGGGCATCCCCATTTCCTTGTTATCGTGCTGAAGACTTGTGGATCCAGCTGCCACTCGTGGGGATCCAACAAGGTTTCTGCTTAGTTCGTCTGCCAGAGTATTTTTCCTTCCTGGCAGGAATTGTGCCTGCAGATGTACTTGGTAAGTTAATGTGGTGTCCCACAAAGTCATGGCTAGTCTGCAAAGGGGGTAAGAATGTGTGCCCCCCTGCTTGTTTATATAACACATGACCGTGGTGTTGTCTGTCTTTATCAGTAACTGTTCTGGATGAAAGTACGTCCTTGAAGGCTGTCAGGGCATTCTGAACAGCTAGCATCTCTTTTTGATTGATATGTAGATGCATTTGGGTTGAGGACCATGTGCCCTGAATGCATCTTCCTGCCATGTGGGCCCCGCAGGCGTAATCTGATGCATCCGTTGTTATTGTCTGCCTGGCTGGGGGTAATATGCATGGCTGTCCCTTGTTTTGGTGACAAGCCTTTGCCCACCATCGAAACTCCTGTTGTAGGCAGGGAATGAGAGTAATCATTGTTTCCATGCTGTGGCAATGTTGAGTCCCAACACTTTTTAGGTACCACTGAAGTTTTCTCATATGCAGTCTTGTATATGGAATTAGTAGGATCCAGGATGCCATGAAGCCCAAAGCCTGCAGAATTTTTCTTGCAGATAACTGGGCCTTTGTTGCCAACATTTTGAAATAGCTAGTCAGTTACCTTTGTTTGTCTGGTGTGAGATAAGCCATCTGGGCAGTTGTATTTAAGCTTGCACCCGGGAATATTATCTCTTGAGAGGGTACTAGTTTTAATTTCTTTTTGTTGACTGTGTACCCTAGGCATGTTAGAAGTCTTCACAAACGCCAGATGCTGTATAAGAATGCCCTTGTTCTCTGCTTGAATTAGACAGTCGTCCAAGTAAGGATATATTTGTATTCCTTAGTCTGCAGAATGCAATTACTGGTGCCAGGCACTTTGTAAAGTCCCTGGGCACAGTAGATAAGCCAAAGGGCAGTGCAGAGAATTGGCAATGCATTGAGCCAGCCTTGAATCTGAGGTATCTTCTGCATAATTGTCTGATTGGGACATGCAGGTATGCCTCTTTTAGGGCTAGAGTCACAAGCCAAGAGTTCTTTCCCAGCATGGGCAGAAGCTGCTGCAAAGTCAACATCTTGAATTTTGGTATATCCAGGAATGTGTTCAGAATAGATAGGTCCAGTATTTGTCTCCAGGCCTTGTCCTTTCTGGGTACCAAGAACAGTCTTGAGTAAAATCCTTGTCCCTGCTCTTGCTCTGGTATTTGCTGAATGGCCCCCATGTCCATGAGGGATGAGACTTGTTTTTGTGCCTCTGCCCATTGTTTTTTTGGCATATCTGGCCAGCTGTTTGCCTTTGGCAGGGAATGGAAAGGGAACTTGTACCCTTGTGACATGATATTTAGAACCCACTTGTCCTGGGTTATAATGTGCCAATTTTGTGAAAAAAGTGCTAATTGTTCACCCTAAGGGTGCTTGCAGGAGATAAGTACTTGGTGCAGGCAGGGGGAAGTCATTGAGACAGTTTCCTGTATGGTTGTGATTTGTCTTCTCCAACTTTGGAGGTAGAAGCACCCCATTGCTTTGACCTGTACTTACCTTGCACCTGGGATCTGCCTCTAGGGCATCTGGATCTGCCCCTTTGAGGTCTGTCTGACACAGGAAAGGACCAATTCTTTGTAGGCCAGTGTCTACTAAACCTAGGTGGCTGTACTTGTAAAAAAAATCTTTGACAGTTTGCAAAGATTTAGCTTTGTCCTCCATTTTCTTTAACACCTCTTCTGCCTTAACACCAAAGAATCATGCTGTAAAGGTGCATCTAATAATTTAACTTTGACATGATCAGGCAGATTTTGTTCCTTTAACCAAGCATGCCTCCTAATTACAGAACCTGTAACTGCGGCCCTGCAGGAGGCCTCCAGAGAATCAAAACCACATTGCAAAGTATGCTTTCCAACTTGTTCAGCTGCATGCAATAAATCCTGCATTTCCTTGTTTTCTGCACATTCAGAGTTTAATAACATTTTCTGTTTAAGCAATGCCATAACATGTTGCTGATATTTGAGCATATGAAACTGACAGTTTAAGGCCCTTATAGCCAAGGTAGCAGATGTGTAAACCTTTTTTCCCCATCTATCCAGTGTCCTAGAATCTCTGTCAGAGGGGGTAGGGTTTTTTGCAGTGGAAGCCTTAACTACTCCGGGACCCTGTGAAATTGTTTCTGGGTCTGCAGCAGGGTTTTTAAAAAGGAATTTATGAGAGTCAGGAACCCTGTAATATCTGTCAGGCTTAACAGGAGCTGGAGGTAAGGAGTCAGGGGTAAGACTAGACTCCGATAACACATCATCTACAATGTCGAACACAGGTGGAATGGCTAGTGACCTGTGTTGAGGTAGTAAAAGGAAATCCCTAAGCCTCTGTTTAGATTCTGAAAAATCTTGGAAATGCTCCCTCATGGTATGCAAGGTTTCCCCAAAAGAAAAGTCCTCTGGAGGAGAAGCTGAAGGTATAGATTCTTCAGCATCAGAATCCTCACAGGGGGGAAGAGAATATTCCTGATCAGAAGAAATAGAAACCTGAGCTGAAGATTCATAGTCAGTCTCTTGCCTAGGTCTCTTACCATGAGGGGGATGGGAACTCCTGATCAAGGTAATTAAGTCTTCGGCCATTTTGAGCATCTGTTTTTTGGGCATAGAGGCCTGTCCACGTGGCTCTTGAGTTTGTTTCTTTGCTTTAGAAGGTGCTTTAGCTTTTGCCTTTGAAGCTGAGGTTGGTTTGATGTAAAGATGTTTAGGTCTGAATACACCCTCAGAAGCCAGTGCCTGCTCAGCAGCTCCGGACCCATTTGAAGGAATAGTATCAGAGGCTCCAATACCTTGAGTTTCCAGTGGCAAGGTTGACTCCACGTGGGAGTCGGTAGGGGCCTGTGACTCTAAAGTAGCGGGTGTCAGGGGCTGCAAAAGCGCCTCACTGAGAATTGGCGAACCGGCGACTGGCTTAGGAGAAGCTTCGTTGGTTTTTGGGCCTCAGTTTTCTCTCCCTCTCCTTTTCTTTGCGTTTTTTGTGAACTCCGGTAGTTGGATGGCTATCCGATGACATTTCTGGATAATTAAACCGGCGTCCAAAATAGTTTAAAGCAAAATCATACCGACGCTTAATAGTGCGTTGGTTAAATCTAGCACAAAACCGACAACCAGAAACATTGTGATCAGTGCCTAGGCAAGGAATACAGTAAGAATGAAAGTCCTTACGACGTATTTGCTTCTCACAAGAAATACAATTATTTACTTTTTCTGACATCGGTCTGGAGCAAGAAAAAAAAGTTTCCCCAACGGGGTACTTAGCTTTATTGAAGACTTCGGATCTGAAACTCGAACACGAAAATCTCAGGAGTCAGCCGAACGGCACTTGCGAACTGCTTCTGCTTCGGGCACCGCGCGGCAAGAAAGACTGAAGAAAATGGCGTCGGCCGCATCTTTTATAACTCTGACGACGTGACGTCAGCAGGACCCAGGACTTTGGAATTCAGGCCGACTGTGGGCAACCTGCCAGTAGGATTACCCAAATGTAAGGACTGCAACAGTGAAACACGAAGAACATCCACCACTTACACCTGAGGTCTCTTATGCAAAAATCTTTCAAAAACATTTTGACATGAGAAGGCAATGGAAGAGGAAGACACACGGGTCGACATGCTGAAATCACTAATAAAAGGAACAAGGCAGGCCAAAGGTTAGAAACTCACACAAATATTGTGAGACCAGAGAAACAAAAGCCTGGAATGGGTGCTGGTTATGTAGTTGGCACCAATGAGAAAACCTTTTCCATTTGCTAATATATGATTTTCTAGTAGTAGGGATTCTTGCCTGTACCTGGTGTACGTCCTCAGTGAAAAAGGTGCCTAAAGGGATTTAATATCCTATTATCCAGGCAGTCAGTTGAAGTTGATGGATATCGGGGTGTATCAAACATCCTTGTTCTTGTGTGAGTACATCCACTGTGTGAAGAAGCATGTGATAATTGCTCCAGGCCATTTCCAACAGAAGGGAGAATCACTGGTGCCTGGGCTAGAAGGGAATCACCACAATGAACTTGGGGAAATTCCTTCTGAATTTTCAGGAGTACCCTACATATCGGTGGAAAGGGTGGAAAAGCATAAAAACATTCCTGTCCAAGGAAAGGAAAAGGCATCTGTCTTCCAGGCCTTCTTGCATAGAGTCCTTGAGCAGAATTTGCCAGATGACTGTTCAGACAGGAGGCAACAAGGTCTATCTGAGAAACTTCCCACAGATGGATCAAATATTGGAAGATCCCCTGACCTAATTTCCATTCATGAGAGTCTGTCTTTACCCTTCTCAGCCTGACTGCCACACAGTTTTGCTCAGATGGGATGTAGAATGGGTGCAGAGTGAGATGGTGCTGTGAAGCTATATTCCAAGCTAACAGAGCTAGTCTGCAAGGGGGATACGACCTGGTCACCCCCCCTTGTTTGCTGATGTACCACATGACTGTGATAATGTCGGTAACAACTTGAGAAAGCCCAAGGGACCAAAGATGATTCAGAGAGCTGGCTGTTTTAATCAGCGCCAAGTACCTCTTTTATAATTAACTGCCTGCATCTGTCCTTGGTATCCCAAACACCTTACACTTTTATCTCATCTGAAACTGCTCCCCAAGCAAAGTCTGAGGTGTTAGTGATGGACTACTTTAGAGAAGGGGGAGTACAGGAAACCTAGACGTAGGGAAATTTACTGTCCCTACCAAGTGCTTTCTCTTCTGACAAACCCTAGAACTGGAATTTGAAAGATAATGAGTGTTGGTGTTAGAATCAAAGTGACTTCAGCTACCACTCTGTCTTTCATATGGAGTCTTGCCAGCAGTATCATGAGAATCATAGAATAGTTGTTTAAAATCTTACCATAACCATAGATGTCCTTCTCTTCTATATGTTGCAGTATTCATAACATGAGGAAGTCCGTCGCCAGCTAACTCAAATATCTCACCAGTATACAAAACCCTAAGACTACTGTGAGATACGTGCAATGTTACACATAGAACTAGTCCAACATCGGTCATAAAGTGTCATTGGGTATAAAGTGGACATCGGCATGTATTAAGCCTCAGAAATAAATGCCACAGGAAGAACAGTAGCCTGAGGTGAGTGTGTAAACACAACCAGCAATCAGGCAAGCATCAGGGGGAAGGCAGGAGGAAAGAATACTGCAACATACAAGAGAGAACGACATCTATGGTTATGGTAAGATTTTACACAACTACTTTATGTCCTTCCAGCCATATATTGTAGTGTTCATAACATGCAGGAGAATGACTGGGCAAGGTGCAAGCGCACTCTACAAACCCCTGCAAAACAGCCCTTGTAAAAGAAGTTCTAGATCTGGAAATACCATCCAACTTGTAGTATTTTGTGAAAGTGTGTACAGAAGACCCGGTAGTTGCTTCTAATACAGAGAAAGTATTCAGACCTTTGAAGAAAGCACTTGAAGAGGACACAGCACTAATGGAATGAGCCTTACCTGGAGATGCAAGAGTTTTCCCATGAAACACATAGCAATTGGAAATGGTTTTAGAAATCCAAATCCGCTTGGAAATAGGCTTGGTTTTGTCTAAATAAAATCTGAGTTGTCTATGGACATCCAAGGTGGGTAAAATCCTCTTGTCAGAGTATTGTGGAAATGGAAAAAAGGTAGGCAGATTAATGGATTGATTGACAACTCATTCACCACCTTGGGCATAAAGCAGGGACTGGTGCATAAGGAAACCATATCCCTGTGGAAAACAGTAAAGGAGAAAGAAGACACAAATGTCTGAAATTCTGAGACCCTTCTGGCTGAAGTGTTTCCCACAAGAAGAACTGTTTTCCAAGTGCAATGCTGAAGAGAAGGAGAAACTGCTGGTTCAAAAGGGGCCATTTTTCTCTAGAATAAAATTTAGATCCCAAGGAGGAGGAACTGGTTTCCTTAGTGGTCTGATATGAAGAACACCTTTCAGGAAAAGTAACTTCCAACCTTGAAGCCAAGGGGGGATCAGGCAGGCAAGCAGAGACTGCTGAAATATGAGCTTTTACTGAAGAGCATGACAATCCACTCTTCAATAATTCACACAGATAAGACAGAACCAGTGAACATCCACCAACAGTGGTTTTAGGTCCTTAGAAAGACACCAGATGGAAAACATTTTCCATTTTGAAATATAGGATTTCCTAGTATTGGGTTTTCTGACCTCCTGCAGAACTTTCAGCACATCCTCAGAGAAAAAGTGTCTGAAAGTGATCAAAACCATATCACCCAGACAGACAGTTGAAGTGTTGATGTCTGTGGATGTATTATGTGAGTAGGTCCACTCTGCGAGGTAACTTGTGATGACTGCCCTTGACTAAATGTAGAGGAAGGGGAAACCAATGCTGTCTTGGCCAAAAGGGAGTCACCAACAAGATTTTTGTTTTTTCCTGTTGGATCTTCAACAGGACTTTTTGGAGAAGTGGGAAGGGGGGACTGCACAGGGAAACCTCCCCTTCCAAGAGAAAGACAAGGCATCCACCTTCCATGCCTGAGGATGGGGAACTCTGGCACAAAACTTTGAAGTTGTCTGTTCACAGAGGAGCCAGAGAGATCTGAGACGTACCCCATCAGTGGACAACGTCCAGAAACACACCCCTGTATAACATCTATTTATGGGATTGAGTCATGGACCTGCTCAACCTATCTGCCACAACATTTTGAATGAAAGGAATGTCAACTGCCTGAAGGGTTAGTTGACACCGAGCAGCCAACTCCCAAGTATGGGCAGCCAGCCTGCACAGGAGATAAGACATGGTCGCTCCCTGCTTGTTGACATACCAAAGGACTGTGATGTTGCCAGTGAACCACTTTAGGGTGCCTGGAAGAAGAGGTTGGAAAATTTGTGGAGTAAAAATAGGTCCTCTCATCTCTCTTATGTTTGTGTGTTCTCTCTTTTGTGAAGGAGACCACACATCTTGAAAACTTCCAGAATGCCAGGACTGCTTCCCATTCCAAGTCTAAAGCATCCGTGAACAACTCCTGAGTGAGAAGGAGCGGTTGTAGGGGCAAGCCTATATTCGCGGTAACCTGCTGAATCCAACAATCTAGTTCTTTTTTCAAGTAGGGTAGAAGAGGTATAAAACTCTAGCAGGTGAGCATGTTGCATCTATACTGATCTGAGGTACCACTGGAATTTCCTCATGTGCAGTTTTGCTAGAGGTAGCATGGGGATAGTGGATGCCATAAAACTCAAAAGGCGAAGAAACCGGTAGTCAGGGACTGAAGAGGGATGACAGCCTGGAAGTAGGCAGTCAGACAGAGAACCTTCTGGGGTGGTAAAGAAGCCAACATCCTGTCCGTCTGTATTCTGCATCCTAGAAAAACATGGTCTTGTGAAGGGTAGATTTTTGATAGTTGATGATGAAACCTAGACTTTTCAGCAGAGATACAGTGAATACATTCTCTTGAAGAGCGCTGGAGAGTGGGCATGGAGAAGATCTGAGTGCGGGAAAATCTGCATGCCCTTAGTCTGCAAAAAGCTAGGACAGGAGCTAAGCATTTTGTGAAGACCCTTGGAGCTGTAGACAGTCCAAATGGCAGAGCAAAAAAAATTTTAAATGTGAGGAAGCAATAGTAAAGCATAGAAATTTCCTGAACAGAGGATGAACAGGGATGTGGAGGCAAGTATTTTTGATGTCCAAAGACACCATGAAGGCCTGAGAAGAGTAAGGGGAAGCACAGTGCTCAAGAACAGCATGCGAAAGGTGGGAACCTTCAAGAAGGTATTTAGATGCAACAAAACTAGGATAGGCTTCCAAGGACCATCTTTACTGGGAACCAGGAATATCCTGGAGTAAAATCCTTTTCCTATTTGTGAAGGTGGAACCTCCTGAATGGTACCCTGAGAAAAAGAGGGCTTTGAATGACTTGGGGAAAGAATTCCAACTGTTCTTTTGGAGGTTGTGGAATACCCCAGAAGGAAGGTGGAGTCTTCCACACATGGAGAATAATGGAAAGGACTCAAAAGTCATGGGTGTTCTGTTTCCAAGCCAGGAGAGACCGTGAAAGATGCAAGGAAAGAGTGGTCTGGCTGCAAAGAGGATGGTAGTCACAGACAACATGGCTTGTTCGGAGAGGGATGTTTCTGGGCAGCTGTAGTAGAAGAGGAGGACGTGGAGAGTACTGCTTTCTAGCATCTTTTACCTTTTGAAGTAGGAGATCTGGATGGTTCATTACAAAAAAAGTTTTAGAGGGATAGTTCCTCTGAAATTGGGGGACTGGAGACACAAATATGTGTTTGAGATCTTGAAGTTCTTTTCCCTTTTCTTGTAAGGACTTAAAAAGTTCTGCAGCGGAAGACACAACACGGTCTTCGAGTCTAGAGGTGCATCCATAATTTTAGACTTTATGTCATCTAGTAAGGGCTGTAGTCTCAGCCAAGAGTACCTCCTGACAACAGAGCCTGAAGCAGCAGCTCTGGCAGATGCCTCCACTGCACCACAGCTACACTTAACTGAATGATGTGTAACTTGAGCAGAAGAGCTGAGAACGGAAGATATCCGAGACTTAGTAGGGGAGTCTGGTAGCTCTGAAATTAGCTTAATGGTGTTAAGACAGAACAGTTAAAGAAAACTTGGCCATATGGGTCTGGTAATTTATGGCTCTAAAAGCCAAAGTGGCTGATGTACAGACTTTCTTCCCCTACCTCTTCATGACTTTGCTCTCCTTGCCTGAGGGGAGAAAAGAAACAGAAGGCAACATCTTAAGAGGCCTTATCAGCAGACACAGAAATAGTTGCTGGGTCTACAGAGAGTCATTTAAACAGGAATCTCCAATCCTCTGGTACCTTGTAAAACCTGTCTGGCCTTTCAGGAGCAGGAGGTTGGGAGTCAGGACACTTAGAGGCTGCAGAAAATGCATCCAAAAAGGCTGGTAGCATAGGAGAGGGTGCATAAAATGCATCCAAAAAGGCTGGTAGCATAGGAGAAACTGCAGATGAAGATGGAAAGTCCATCTGTAGAAGGTCATAATAGCTTTTTGGAATTTTTGACTCGAGAGCAATCCCATTTAAAGAATTCTCTTATTTTAACTGTGGTTTCTCCAAAGGTAATATCCTCCCCAGGAGAGTCTGTGCCATTGGATTCCTGTTCATGTGAAGCATATCCTAAGGGAGATGAAATATGGGCAGAGTATGCAAACGATTCATCCCCAGAGGAATCATCTTCATCAGATGAATCTTCAACTCTAATCCTCTTCTGTGGAGAAACTGAAGAAAAGGAGGGAGAAGGAAGACAGACACCAGTAGACTGTCTGAGGGCCATAAAAGCATTGAACAGCCTTGTGAGAAGGCTTGCCAATATACAGACTGCTCTTGGGAAAAAGGAGAAGAATGCTTAGCTTTCTGCTTCTTGTGCAGGACATTCATGCGGTGGAAGGACGAGGGATCCACCGTCGGCCTGCACTGTACAATATTGCTTGGGACATCTTCACAAACAATGATTTGAGAATACCACCCAAGACTTCAGAAACAATGAGCCTGGGCCCCCCCATGTCTGCATACCCCCCAAGGATATGTTAAGTAGGATCTGTCAAGGCCTCCACTGCAGTACCCTTCGAAGAATCACCTACAGACTCTGAAACAGGAGTCCATCATTGGACTCGGGAGAGATGTCCAGAATTGGAGGCACAGCAGGTAACTTGGACCTAGATTGCTTGGTCTTCTTAATAACTGGCTCACCTGAAAGGCCCGACATACCTTTCATGGCAACCGCTGAAGGCGCTGGTTCTCTAAATACAGATTCAGGGAAGCCAGACAACTATGTAGGGTCTTTGGGACAAAGGCCTTGCAAATCGCACAGGAAATATGATCGTGGTTATGGCCTAGGCAGAAAAAGACACAAATCATGTTAATCTTTATGTGGAATATATCTTCTGCACCGACACTTGCCCTTCCTAGCTGACATGTTACCTCAACCACAACAGTAGCGTACAAATACAATAAGAAAAACAACCACAGAGCACTTATCTGGATCGGAATTCACAACTATGCTGACAAATGACCAGAGATGATGTTCTGACTGTCAGTAGAAAATTTCAGAGGTTTGGTATGTGCCAACGTCCGCTTTATACCAGACGTCTCCTTATGACAGACATTGGACTAGTTCTATGTGCAACATCACACATACCTCACAGTAGCTTTAGGATTTTGTACACTGGCCGGCAGTTTGAGTCAGCTGGCAGCAGACTCCCTCATGTTATGAATACTGCAACATATGAATAGGACATGTGCAACATATGAATAAGACATGCCATGACACCCAAAATTCTGAGGTACTCCCTCGCAATGACCTAAGATTGAATGGAAAATCCTAGCAATAGATATAGATACAGATGTAGCTTTTCTTGTGAAAAAGCTTTTTGAACTAAGGTATCCAGCTGACGTTCAATGAACACAATCCTGTGTGAAAGTCGAAAAAGACTTTGGAATCTTCTCTTGGAATCCCAGCTTTTGTAAGGGATCTGTCACCCAAGTGAGAGATTTTTGACACTTTTAAAAAAGACTCTGCAAAGATAAGCAAGTCATCCAAACAAATATGAAAAAAATGTGGATATCATATAGACTGAAATCAGTTATAAATGGAACAGGGCACTATGTGAACACACTTGGTTCGCTGGATAGCCCAAAGGGTAAGGCAGAGAACGGATATGTTTAGGTTTATCTGGATTACATTAACAAACGCCCGTGCTAAGCAGCTTTTAAATCTAGTGTTACCAGGAAACTTAAATGAAAGAAGAAGGGGACAAAAGTTGTGAAGTGATGGAATTTAGAACTTGGGTATTACCATGAATTGGTCTCCAAGAATTTTCCTTTGTTGGCACCAAAAACATCCTTGAATAAAAACCTTTTTCCAAACTGGGAAGGATGAACTGGTTTTTATCACTCCATGAGACAACTTATGTTGAAGGACAGGTGGAACCAGAGGAGTCTGGTCTGACAGAATAAGAATTACCCCCTGGAAAGGAAGAATTTCCTCCCATTGCCAACCTGTAACCTCGATGAATGAGTTTCAAAACTCACTGGTCTGAAACTAACTGCTTTCTCAGAGTTCAGAACTGGAGATTCAGACTTACTGGAAGGAAAAAGGGGCTACTGGGGGGGTGGGGATACAAAGTCACTTGAATAGTCATTCTGACTTGTTGGACTGTCTGTTTTTTTTTTGGGGGGGGGGCTCCTTTATTCTTTTTGGAATCCCCTTGCCATTTCTTCTTAAATGTCTGTTTACCAGCATTTTTCCAAGAAGGTTTACTATGTTTCTTATCAAAACTGGATGAGGAGTTAATGAATCCCTTAGAAAATTTGGAAAAGGAGGGCTGAAAAATCTTAAAAGATTTCCTGTATTAGCTTACCTAGCTTAGAAATGAAGCACTGTGAGCACCCTGAAGTTTAGCTAGCCTAAACCATCAGATAGTGGACAGGATCCAACTATTCAGTCAAAACAACTAGAAATATATGAAAAAAATAAGGCTTTTAAGCTATTCGCACTAAGCTAAAACACCAAGCAGTAGTAACTATGGGTGTTACTACTGCTTAGTGTTTTAGCTTAGCTCAAATAACTCAAAAGGCTATTCTTTCATATTTTTTTCTAGTTGTATTAGCTTACCTCTCCCATCATACTTTCTGATAACTTCTGCAGCAGAGGGACAAAAAAATAAATCTCTATCCAACAAAGAATTTAAACTCTCATTTTTCACATAATTTAAGAGGTTCTAACACAGCCAGGCAAACCTCCTCAAAACAGTACTAGTGACCACATCCCTGGAAGAAGTATTAACACAGTCATATATATACACACTTTAAACAATAAGTTATGACCTGTAAAAATGGAAGAAAAAAACATTTAAAGCAAATTCTTCCTCACAAGAAGAAACTGCAAACAAAACATTCCTCATACTTTCACAATTAGTCAGAATAAAACTTAACACAGGAGACTGACAATTCAAAATTCTGAAAATCAAAGTTGCAGAAGCATACATTTTTCCCATACTTCTCTATTATTTCCCATCATTATCAGAAAGTGTAGGACTGGAATTGAAGTTTAACAGCAGCAGGATTAACTAAAGCTATACCTGCTGGGTCAGGTTTGGGATGATTCTGTAAAAATTTAAACGATGGAGGAACTTTATACAATACTCATATCTGCATTATTAAGTGCAGCAGGTTGACTATCAGGAAAATTAGAGGTAGTGACACATCCTCCAAAGCGGACACTACTTGAGGAATGCGTGAAGCTTCTGGAAATTCCATTTGTAACAGCTCACAGTACTTCTGAGGGACTGAGAAACCTCGGTGTTCTCCCACTGAAAACACTGGCACATTCTGGAAATAGTTTCAAGAGAAAGATCCCCCCCAGGAGAATCAGAAGGTACTGTCCTCTTCTCTGAATCAGAAATATGAGGAGAAAATCCTCCATCTGTCCCTTCATCTTCCTGACCAGATTCAGAATCTTGAATCTCTTCAGGAAAAGAGGCATCCCATTTTCTTTTACCAGAAGCCACCTTAAAAGAAGATATACAGCCTGAATTAGACCCTGAGCCAGATGTAATAAACTACCCCTGTTTACACAAATTTGAGGAGGAGCAGCTACAACTTCAGTTTTCTGATTCATTTTGACAGGAATAATGGGGTCAACACAGTTAGCAGCAGCAGCTTCCCTAAGGATGGGCACAACATTCTGACTTAACAAGGAAGCCTTCCCTGTTCCCTCTACAAGGACTAACAAGCATGGCTCTCTCTTGCCCACTGAGGAGACCCAGACAGCCACAGGGAATGTGGCTAGACCCTAGTTTATAGTGGCTGTAGGGGCTACACCACTGGGATCAGTGGTAAAAGATAAGTGGTCTGAGGAATGAGCTTTGGCCACAGCAAAATCACCTACCTGTGTCAGAGGGAAAATGCTAGCCTATTGTGGTGGCAAAAGTTGTTTTTCTAACTTTGTGTGTGTGGCTGGAAAAACTGACTGTGGGACCAGCAGTTTGTTCCAAGGTCAAGCCAAAAATGGTCCTTGGTCCCTGGTTCCCAGTGAAAACAAGCAGCATAAGTTGGCAAAAATTTGAAGTTGTTAAAAAGTCACTTCCCCCTATAAACTCACAATAAAAAGCACTTTAATAAAATTTGCCATCCTTAACAGTAAAATAAACAAATATTCCACAGGAAAAAAAAGTTTTTCAACAACTTTTAATTACGTTTAAAATGACAGGAAAAAAGTTAAGTCTCATGATAGTCCATTAAAACACAAACACCAAGATTTAAAAACTTTTCTAAGCAGGAAAGCACATTTGCTCAATAACTTTTAAAAGTGAAATGTTTTACCTAAACAGAACTTATCTGCCCATCAAAAGAACAGCGCAAGCCAACTTTCAATCCTTGGAAGCCCACAGAAGAGTACTCTTGAGCAACAGGAAAGCTCTGAAGGGCATGGCATTCAAACTTGTGATTTTAGGCAGCTCAATTTGCGCTGCCTACAGTGTGAACATGTGGAAGGTAACCTGAAGCTTTGGAAGCTGGTTGGCGGTTATATTCTTGGCACAACATAACCCACATAGCTAAGGCTACTGCAGCAATGGTCAATATGATGAACATCAATTTGTCACAGTACTCACTAGGGAGAACAACATCTTGGATATTGTCCTTACTAACATGGAAGCAACTTGCATCATCCCTTGTACATCTTCATTACTTATCAGATATGACCATAAAGCCATCACCTTTGAAATAAAACTGAAACCAGAGATCCTTTCAACCCAAGGTAACTTTAAAAATTTCTCCAAGACAAAAACTACCTGCTCCCCAACTGATATACTTGCAAGCTTCAAATCACAACCAAACCCAGTTAACTCATCTGAAGATGCAGAAACGTACACCACCACACTATACTAGCATGTAAACAGTTGTGAAGATGCAGCTGTACCCTGCAGGAAAAAGCACAGGGCAAACCCCAGGAACAAACTCACATGGTGGAACCATTATATAAACAGGAAGATAATTTTGACCAAAACTAAGAGCATTTCCCAGAATGACAGAACAGTCATCACTGAAATAAACAAACCCAGGAGCTTAAAATCCAGCAAAGCCAAGTTGGAGACTAAAATAGCTATCCTAGCCAAAGGCAATCACAAGGCCTTTTCAGTTATGTTCATAATTCAAAAGAACAGAGCAGCAACGCACAGATCTGAATACGAACAATGTAACCTATACTGTGGTTGAAGATGCAGCAAACCTAAGGTCGATAAATCAACAAGGCAAACTGCATCATAAATACTCAGTCTAGAAATCTAAACAACTTCTGCATCATCAACAGAATGGTTTGGAAGGGCAGGCACATCTCTCAAAGGATACCGATCCTCTGGAGCAGATTCCCCATCCACATAAATCAAAGCTCATCCCTGCCCATATTCAGCAGCAGCTTGTATCTATGGATGAGAAACAGAAAATTTATTCCAGGACTGTGTCCTGTACTACTAATGGACACAAGCAGCTCCCAAGTGCTTTGTCCCCTGTATGGGTCCCCCTCCAATTATCTACGGTACGATCACAGTTAATCTCATTATGGGCAATATATAAATACCAACGACCGGATAGGTTAATTTCAGCACCAAAAAGGAAACTGGAGAGGCTTAAAATACCCTACAAGGGCAGTTAACCTTCTTATCTATGAACCTATGAGCTATACACTTGACTATAAATTGTATCCTTTTTCATTTCTTTTTGTTGCTTTTTATTAGAATTTAAATGTATTTAGCGGTTTAACTGCCTGACTGACTACTGGAGTCAGTGTCATTTAATGTACTGAAATCTGCTGTGGGTTAGAGAAAACACATGTATCCACTACAAGCTGTTTATCCCCCTAATGCATTACCAAGGGAATGAACACCCTGTAGTGGACAAGTGTTTATCCACTGTTGCATCCCCAGAATACAGGACCATATATAGGACCACATGATTCAGAATCAGGAAGGGCTTGGACAGCTGCTCAGCATGCAGTAAAAACAAACACAAACTTAATAAACTCAATAAATACTACTGCAGTAAAGAAACTGAAGTAAACAAAAAAGTATGTTTTAGAAACAGAAAATTCTCTTACAGGACAAGACAATTACTGCAAAAAAGAAAAAGAACAAAAATTATAAACAAAAAATTTAATATATTACGTTTAAAAGTTATTAGCCTGTGGAGATTAAATTTGTTAATAAATTGTTCTGCAGCACAGAATTAGCACAAATGCACCATATGTCTGTAAGTAATGATTTTGTAGAGTATTCTCCCTGTAGTAGCAAAGGTTTCCTGTAGCATATGCTACAGAAAGCACTGTTAGGAGATACAGTAAACTCTCAGTTAAGTGGAATTCAAGCAACCAGTACTCTCAAACTGGCAAAAAACTATTGAAGAAATACAGTACAATTTTCATGTGATGCACTTTGTCTCCCCCCCCCCTGCAGAAACATACATTTGTTGAGTTTTAAAAAGGAAGACAGGAATAAATCCACCCCCACCAATCTGAGAACAAGTTAAACCAAACAAACAGTATAGGGTACAGTATTAGTCAGACCTATTTTTAATACCAACTCTCAAGCAACCAGAAAGTAGTTATCCAGCATCTACCAATACCCATGGGTGCCAGTTAACGGAGAGTTTACTCTATATAAAAAAAAAAAAAAAAAAAAAAATAAAAAAATATATATATATATATATATATATATATATATATTACATTACTTCTAAGAACACACTTTATCTAAAAAGTATGGAAGAAATTATATCTGCATAGCAATGCACATACAAGTAATAAAAAAAAAAAGAAAAAAAAAGGCAAATGCTTATTTGAAATGCATGTTTTGCTTATAAATTCATTACACTTCCATACAGCCATCTAAAAAGTTGGACCTTCATTTGCTATGCAGATTCTGACTCCATGAACTTATTTAGCCAAATATGAAGTTTAGTTTTCCTTACGTAAAATCTGAACAATTAAAGAAGATATTTCTGAAAACTAATATGATACAAGGAAGAAACTGCAGATGTACAGGAACTCACCAGAACACAATCTTTGTAAAGAATCACTGTTGTAGCAAAAAATGTCTACATATGGGAATCTTGACAAAACTTACCAACTCCCAGAGATCTCCCTATGCAAAGGCACAGGACTACATACCCTCCCCCTCACAAAGAAATGCACACTGGAATCCCACAGCAATAAGGGTACTGGCTTTTTGCATCATCTGAACTTCCCCTTCCCAGTAAACAAAGTGGAAATCACGTCCCATATAAGGAAAAGCAGACTTTTTATCAAAATATTCTCATGGCATACCCTTGTAGTATCCCACCATGAACTGCTAGACTTTACAATAGGAAACTGAAAAGGGGTTATCTTACGGGGGAATATTAGTGAAACTTGTACTGCAAGTGATCCTACTCAGACAGCAACTGTTATGTGGAGGTCTTGTACAACTCTGTTATGTTATTTGTATGGATCATTCCGGCAATTTATGTACTTCATTACATTGAGGAAACAGATTCTCACCGCTCTCCCCAAAACTCAGAGGGGGGTATTGTACATGTGGTTGCCACCAGATGCCCTCTTAGAAGACAGATCAATGCCCTGAACTTTGCCATGAAAAGGTGGGTGGATCAACAACGGTCTGATGACCACTTGGTCACCCTGCCAATGGTCTGGGACAGTATCTGTTATGTCCAACAGAAGCAGAATTCTTTCCTCTTTGCTCAGGGGTTCTAGACAGAATACTGGGAAGCAGATGCACTCTTTCAGGAATAATTACATTAGTTTTGGTGTGAGGACATGTTTTCTTCTGAGGCTAACCATTTCACAATTAAAGATCATGAATGGTTCAGCTGGTATCAAGGCAGACATTACCACCAAGAAGACAGTTTTCCAAGACAAAATCTGAATGGCACTGAAGCTACAGGCTCATACAAGTCAAAAGTCAGTTGCCTGAGGAAAATAATTTAGGCTTAGTCTCTTGGCAAGGTGGGTGCTTCCCAAATTGTGTGATGACCAGTTGGCCATCTCAGCAGCAGTCTGGGAAAGTACCTGCCTAATGATGTCTACTGAAGTGAAGGCACCTTTAAAAATGATTTGCTCTCCTTACTTTACACAAAGGCCATGAACAACAAAATTGGTACTCTCAAAAGCAGAAAATGAACATTTCTCTTAAGAACTGCTTAATCTGGATTACCAAGATGGCTGGACATTGACCAGCAGCTTAACTTCAACTTTCCTAGTGTAAAAAGGAAACTGAGAAATAAGTAAAAGTAACACTCCGTTATTGGCTAGTAAGGCAAAAAAGAAATGCTACAGAACCTGAAATAAAACCAACCAGAAAAGGTGAAGAAAAAACACTGTCTGGGAAGATTCCTGCAGCTGTACAGCAAAAAGCATTTCAAGCTTTAACTTTGGTACAGGAGATGGCTTCCAGTAATTTAGAAGAAAAAATCAAAGTACTCATAGTTGATTAAAATAAATGAAACAATGAAGAAATATATCAACTCAAATAACTAATGGCTGGAAAAAAATAAAAGAAGTAACCATTCAGGTGAACTGTTAAAACTGCAAAAATCAGAGGATGAAATGAAGAAAAGGCTGCTTGAGTAGGAGACTTCTCAATAAGAGCCATTTCAAAAAATGGTAGAGAAGACAGCGCACTCAGAAAACCTGAGATTTTCTTCTGTACCACAGAAACTAGAAATAACAGACTAGTCATTTTATGAAAGCACAAACAAGCAAACTGAAATGGTATTCCACAGCATGACTTGTTAACTGAAAAGGCACACAGTGTATGCTCCAATCCTGGCCATGGTTGAGAAAGCAATCAAGACCTGTATTAGTAAATATGCAAATCATACCAGGAGGAGTTGATCCTGACAAAAATGAGCAGAAGAGGAAAGTATTAAAATCTGGAGACAGCACAGTTTTTGAAATGATTACTCCCTGTACAACAAGCACAAAAGAAGCAAATTCATCCTGGCAGTCAGGTAATGATGAGGGACAGGTGTGAGATTCAAGCTACTGTACCATCTGTCTTCAGAATGTTTTACCCGAAGGATCAGACAAATTTTATCTGCAAAACAGGCTGAGGAGAAAATAGTTTATCCAACAAAAAGTGAGTCAGCAAACAGAAGAGGATGTTGCTTCTCATTCTTCTGACAATAACATTCATACACGGATGTTGATAGGAAAGCCTTTTCCAATGTTCCACAGAAGGAAAATGTTTGACAGAGAAAAAAAAAAAAACACATGCGTTGAAAGAACGACTCAGGAGTACCTTGCACTTAAACTAGAGTCTGGTGTTGGAAGAAGAAAGTGAAAAGGAAGACGAACAACATTGACCTTGGTAAACAATAGGCTATAAAGCATTGCTTACATTTGTGAAATATAGCTTTGCAAGAAAATGTGGCTGAGAAAGACTGGGCTTTAACTGACTGTTGAACTTGTGGGAGACTGTAAACTATATACACCACTTTCTGTCATTAATGTTTAGGACACACAGGGGAAAAAATAAGTAAAACAATTGTCATAAGTATCTGTATAAAATATTTCTTGATATAAACCATGTTCTACACAACAGAGCAATTTTGATCAGTTAATAATCTGGGATATTTTAACTGTGGGAGTCTCTTTGGTGACTGTGATATGCGTTAAAGACATTAAAGTAAACAAGTAATTTTTAGTTGCAAGAAATATATGTTTTACAGTATAGCAAGAGAAAAAAAGCTGTACAAAAACAAGTTTAATGTTAATATCCTATAATCTTGGGCTGCCTGGGTAGGGTGTAAAAAGTGAACTGATTACATTATTACATTACATTATATTATATCATATTATATATCATAGTATATGTAGAATTAAGATTTTTCCCTTATTTTTACAAAGGTGAATGTCTAAATTAATACCCCTGGCTTAAGTTATAAACCAAGCATCTTATGTAAGTAACAGTCTTGAAAAACATGACAAATTGATGAAATCAATGTAAAATGGTAAGCTCCTCATATCTGAAAAGATGCCAACTTTTTTTCCCCATTAGCAAAAGTTCAGTGGGAGTCAAGACATCTGCAGCTAAAGGCAGTTGTACTTTTTTGTTCTGAGTGAAATTTACAAAAATTCATTGCGGACTACTTTTGCATAGATACCAGCTGTCTGCAGATGTGAGCAATTAATCTTGAGATTTCTGAGCATTCTTTGCTAAGGGAAATGCAACATTTAAAAAGTAATTCAGTAAAAAAAAAAATACTGAAATTATGCAAAAAGAATATGAGATAGCAGCCTCCCTAGCAGCCTTAACACTCTCATGCATTTAATAGAACACTGGCCATCTTTAAATAAAACTGAATAGTGTACTGCACTTTGTCTTGCGGCTTAAAAAGCATACAAGTGGTTTTTCACATCTGGGAGGAGAACAGAAATAATAAAAGAACACACAGGAATCACTAAATAGTAACACAGGCTGTAGCAAGAACATCAGCATGGGTAACGTGAATTTTAGGTTAGCTAATAATTGTGGGTTATAGCTGTCAACTGGAGGCAATTGTTGCATCATGAGGGTTAAATGTCATTTTATGAGCATGGTTTGAGTGATTGCTCCAAGTTAACATGGGATGGGGTGTTCTGAAAATGTATTGACATTTTTTGTTTGAGTGTTTTCATTAAAATAAAAAAAGTATTGAAAAATGTGACAGTCTCAAATGGAGATGGGAAGAAAACTGTATAAATGATCAGCATGTCAAATATTTCTGTGTCTGTCTGTGTGCATGCACATATAACAAAAATTGAAACACATTCAAAACATTACTGTCATGCACAATAGAGGAGCGAACAGCTTTTTATCATAATGGCTACACTATCCATGTTATCTTGGAATGTAAATGGACTTGCAGGTATAAAACAAGGAAACAGTACTGAATTATATTAAAAAATGTAGAATGAAAATAAATACTGCAGGTGACAAATTTGGAAAGAAGACACATTTGGGAAGAATGCCAGGCACCCAGAATTACTGCAGCACAGGTTAAAGCTGCATTGTCCAAGGCCAAGAATACAGCTTCCATGGGGACCTGACAATATCCCTGGATGTGTTCTACATGAACTACAAAGTGAACTGGCACCACATCTGTGTGCCCTGTTCAATCAAGTCTCACCTCAGGCTTTGTCCCTACCAAATGGCGCATTGCTACAATCATCCCTCTCCATAAAAGGGGCAGCGACTACAGACTCTGGGAATTATAGTCCCATTAGCCTGACGAGTCTGATATGTAAGGCTATGGAGCGCATCATCATGGACCTAATTAAAAAAGGATATAGGGAATCTTCAAATTCTAGTACCCACGCAATTTGGTTTTGTGAAAGGTAGATCATGCCTGCTCAACCTGGTTGACTTCTTTGAGTCACTCACCAGAGCTGTGGATGACGGTAAGGCAGTTCATACTGCCTACCTCGCTCTGCCCAAGGCCTCTGATACCATTCCCCAACTCAGGAATTATTGATAAACTCAACAAACTGGGCATCAACCCCTATATCATTAGGTGGGTTGCAAATTGGCTCACAGATAGAACCCACAGTGTGAAAGTAGTGGACTCCAAGTCAGATTGCTGACCAGTCATGAGTGGAGTCTCACAGGGATTGGTCCTGGGTCTGCTCCTGATTACTTCTCAGAAGTTCAGGCCAATATGGAGGGACTTCGGATGACCAAGTTCGCAGACTACTGCAAGCTGGCAGCCATTATTAACTCCCAAAATGATGCAGAAATCCTACTGAAAGGATTTACTGAGAATGATGACTGGTGTCGAAACCATGGCATTAAGCTTAATGCCAAAAAATGCATCATCCCCTTTGGGAAAAACTCAGTTCCCACTAATTACCACATTGATGGGAGCCCACTGAAGGTGTTATATAAGAGACCTGGGGACACAGGTTGACAGCAACCTCTCTCCTTTGACCACCACAATGCCACTTTGGTCAGAAAGTCCTTCTATGTGGCACATCTCATTACCAAGGGTTTTGCATCTCGGAAGAAAAAGTTAATCTCTCTCTACTCTTTCCTCATTAGACCAATCATCGAGTATAATGCCTCATTTGGCATGTACCTCACTATACACATGCAACAGCTGGAAAGGCTACAAAAGTACCTCATGAAGAGGATCCTAGGCCTTAAACACATGTACATGGACAGACTCAAAAAAACTCCAGCTATTCTCTGTCTCATATCGTCTTCTAAGAGGCAATCTCTGCTTGACTTACAAAGCCATGTCTGACCCAGCTCTGTTAGAAATGCTATATCTAAAGAAATCCCAATCCCTCCGCACCATATGTTCCAGAGACCTCAACTGCATTACTACAATAAACAGAACATGATGGAGGGTCAGGTTCATAACCCAGAGACTGCCCATGCTCCGTTATAAACTTCCCATACATGTCAAGTAGAGCACCTCAATAGCCCTCTTCAAGAGAAATCTTGATGAGAGGACGGAAAATAGAAAGTTCACCCCTGGGATCACTCCAGTGGCTCTACTTGATAGAGGCACTGGGAACCAATGTTGGGCAGCACAATGCCAGGGCACTTCTACAGGCTAGGCTTGTAAACACTGCAGGGCCATTAGCCTAGTACACACCTATGAACCTATGAAAACTGTACCACTTCATTGTGGACAGCAATTGTGCAATGTTTGATCTGTCCCCACCCTAAGTCAATATGGGCTAGTTTCAAAGCTGGGTGCTCAGCATATTAGTGCTAGTAAACCTTGACAGGTATAAAAGACAAAACATTACAGAGACTTGTACTTGAAAAAAAATCAGGAAGAGCATCTTCAAATCCCTGAAGCAATGACTCGTTAAACAAAGTCACTAATGTGTGATGTGGTTTGAGTGGTCACAGTAGCAATCTCAAACTAGCCAAATCAAGTTTACTTCACACCTTGGTCAGTGCTACACACAGCAAATAATTCAATCTACATTCCTGCAATGGATAAAAAAGAAAAAGAAAGGCTGTTTTTTTATTCTTAGTAACCAAGCACCTGTTGCTGCAAAATAAATGCAAAAATGATATTTCTCTACTTACCTCGACTCTTTGTTTATGAGTTTTGGATGCTTTCTTTAGTATTCTTTCCATTTTCTGTGAGAAAGGAATTTTTATATTTTTTAGTTAAAAAAAATCACATCATGTAGTGTTTCTAAACCGCTCCATAACAAAAATCTGTTTACTACTACTATGTACAAAAACATACATACAGATTATCATACATAGAATATGGGGCATTGCTGATACTTTGCCACATATATTACAGTTAAGCTACAAGAACTGAAATGTCCATTAATAAATATGGAGGTATTGTTTAACCTATATCGGTCACCTGTTTCCAATATAAACAAACAAAAGGTGCAAATTCTGCACTTAAAATTCCCTTTACTTCACTTCTATGTTTGTACCTATTACTGGCATAAGCAGCAGTCTCCAATATATTCTTGAAAAATTGATCCTTTTATAGACCATCTTAGGCATTATACTCACCCTTTGTCCTGTATTATAATCATATTTCAAAATCTCCCAGTTGTTTTGTATTATTTCCACTATATTAGAGGTGTCCAGGTTGAATGTTGTAATAAAGCTCAGGGAGTAGTCGTTTTCCTTACGACCTTCCCTATTCTGCAAACTAACACTCAACCCTTCACCTCCTACTAAGATTGGTTTATAATGACCAATATTACGTTTATGTTTAACTTCTTCACTTATTTTATTTAAGATTTCTTGTGGATACCCTCTCTTATAAAACTGTTTAATAAAGGACAATTCATTAATAAATTCACTTTCTATGGTGACCATCCTGGCAGCCTGTAACATTTGCCTTTTTACAATTTATTTTTTCTGATGGGCCGGGTGCTAGCTGTTGTATTCCAAATAGGAATTGGAGAAAGTGGGCTTCCTATAAATGGCCAACTTCAATTTTTTATCTTTTTTGTTGAATGTCAGAGTCACATTTAAATGTGAAATATGTGTTTCACTATAATTATGTGTAAATTTCAAAAAATTTACTGTATTGAAAAATTCACATATTCAA